>NW_024962334.1:6014218-6031541 GCF_019238085.1 Lagopus leucura | reverse complement strand
CTAGTGAGCTCAACCCAAGGGTAAGCTCTTCTACTTATTCTCTTTTGCGATCCTTGTTTGCTTTTGCCTTCCTCTTTTGATTATATTGCAATTATAACATCTTGGTTATACACAGTCTGAAGAAAAATTCAGAACTAAGGGAAATCAGGCTCACTTCATAGAACTCCAAGTCTGTTTTCTACTGTGATGAAACTACCTGTCTTCAGAGGAAACTGTGCATCCTTCCCCAGCTGGAAAGCCAAGTAGATCACGTGTAAAATCAATACATTAAGAAAAAAGGCAGAAAAGGGATAAGAATTAAGTACCTCTGAGTCTGTGAAAAAGTTATAAAGGAGCACATCATCAAATTCCAAGCCCTTTGCTTCATAAACTGTCAGCACAAGTGCCAAACTGAGTTCCTCAGGTATCTTCTCCTTTGCTGTTTCATTTGCAACTAATACTACCTATAATGAAATATATTAATAAAAATAACATGTTAGAAAGCCACAGACAGAAGGCATACAAACATGTCAAGATAATGCAAGAGGTTCCCCAAAACCAGGCAGCATTTAACAGAGACATTCCAGCACGCTACACAAAGCTGCCCCTAGAAGACTGACAAATGTGTGGTATGAAGGGACAGCTGCAGATCTGGTGTAGGATAATTTGGAGTTAGAAAAGAATGGGACAAGAATCACATGATGCAATAAAGAGCTGATAGAGCCAGAAATGCATTAAGAAGAAAGAAAGAGAAACCGATAAAACAACTGTTTCAGAGTTTTAAAGGCATAACTTAGCAGTAAAATGGAAGGGATTAAGAAAAACCCCTGTGGGCAGCCCATATAAAGTGATTATCTATTTAGCAGCACAGCTGGAACAATCTGCAAAAAGCCGTATACCTAAGAAAAGCAAACCTGATGTGCTCCAAATTCAATAGGCTGTGTTTTCCTTTTGTTGCCCCTCAGCAGAATTGCCAGGTCACTGAAACTGCAGGACTCCAATACTGTAGGCTTTGGTCCATCAAAGAGACCACAGTCCTTTGGAAGCCGATCAAAAGATTCTGGGAAATAGTACTGAAGCAAATCAACCACTCCAGATGCAAGGCTGAGAATACCTACAATAAGCAGAATATAGATTTTAAAGTTCAATCACACTGTCTCATACTCACTTGCAAGAGACACTTTTAAAAGATTTTATTAAAATGTTGATCTTAAGAAGTATAATTACAAAAACAAACATGAGTGAGAGAAGAAAGAAGCTGTAAGGCCCACCTCACGTTTCTGATATTTTGAGTAGACCTCATTCTTGAGCCTGTAAAGATCAGAAAGTTTGCTACAAAGACTTAGCAGTGCCCTCCTCACAAAATGAAGGTCAAATGCAAAACTAATATGACAAGTAGAAGCAGCTCATCAATCCTGCAAAACCTAGCAATTTCAGGAAGGAAAAGTAGTGCATACAAGGGCATCTGATTACCTTTTGAGAAGACAAAACATACATTAAGCATGGCTGTTCAAAAAATTACAATTTTAATAACATTTGCTCATGTTTTTCCAGTCGCCACATCGAAACAAAAAAGCTGATCGTCTGATCTCTTAAAAAACAAACAAACAAACAACCAGCTGATTGAAGATGCTTTGAAATGGCCAGTAGCAAACCTCAAACGTTAGAGTCACCTGAAAAGCGCAAGCTCAGATGATAAATTTCATACTCTACCTGAATGAGACCTGTAGTTTTGGTATAACTGATATATCCTTTTCGGTTTTCTAACACGCTGCTTCTTGTCCACGGTGTTTTTGCTTGCATAATGGAACAGTGACCTCAGATCACTAAACCGAAAAGCAACTCCTTTCATTATGCTCTGGGCAGTGTCGCCAGTTAGAAACATGGAATTAGGGTCATTGATGCATTTCATTAACAGTGCTAATTCAGCCTGTGTGAAATCCTGAATCTCATCACCGTAAAACTCATGGATGGACCATGGCAGCTCCCCAAGTTTTGAGAGCCTTTGAGATAAGTTATACAGCAAGTCTTCTTCATCAAAGTAGCCTCTCTGAGACCTTATCTGTTGATAAAGACAAAAGAGGTGATAGATTTCACTTCTGTCTTCTGTGAAGTTTGGTGATCTCTTCCGGCCCAGTTTTTTGTACTGCTCCTCTGTAAGTTTACCCCCGAAGCAACTCAGTGCCTCAAAAGAGCCTTTCAGAAAGGACTTTATTTCTTTCCAAACAAGTGCAGGGTTGTACAAGCTTTTACCTTTTATCATTTTTGGCCAAATTTCATTTGCAAACAAATCGTAAGTCACAAAAGTCCGAAGGTCACTCTCCCTAGAGTATCCATCAGCAGTTCTTTCCTCATCACCATCTTCGGCTTCAGCATTACCCTCTTCGTCTTCATCTTGCCAATTTGGTATCACCAACTCTTCCTGGGGACACCAACCAACAATGGTTCTCTTAAGGCTCCCATCTTCATTCCTCGGAAAAAACGGGTCAGGCATAGATGCATCCAGTAACAGCAACAACTGCTTGGAGGTGACGAACAGTGGGAAATTTTCATCTTTAACGTCTTGTAGCCTGTGAGCATTTGGCTCCAGAGGCTTGAAATGACTGGTTACCTTAGAAGACTTGCTGAGTTCAATGAAATTCTTCTGAACTTCTTGGCACAAGACGGGATTTTTTGTTACAAAGATCTGGTGCAGATGCTCCAGTCTGTTTGGTTCTTCTGAATTACATGTTTGGTCTTCTTCACGGTCATCACACGGATTTGTTTCCGTATCAGTTGTGCCCGTAGCAACTTCTTCATCCTCACTGTCCTGGTCTTGCTCCTCGCTCACCTGCTCCTCACTTGAATCATCGCTGTCCTGTTTTTCTTCACACTCTTCGTTTTCTAACCTAGGTTTTTCAACATCACTGCACTGTCTCTGCCGCCAAGTTTGCCTCTCCAGCAGAGGACTATTTGCCATGGTGGATTTTTCCCAGTACGAATAAAATTTCTTCCAAAGCCTATACAAGCAGCAAGTCGTCTTCCCAGTCCCACTTCGCCCAATTAAAATGATTGGTTCCATGGGCTTTGGATTGAGGTCAATTACTGCGTACTCCAATTCCCCAACTCGGAAAGGGTACTCAACAGCAGAATGTACGTCATTTATAATGTTAAGTGCCATGTTAGTACTGAAGCTGTGAAATTTCATTATATTGTATTCCATTTCTGCTGCACTGGCTGGAGGGAAATACTCAGGGATAGTATGTTCCTTTGATTTTTCCCTCTCCAAGTCTTCAACATAACAACGTGGAACACGCTTATGTGTTGTCACATTGTAGTTCTGATGTCCTTCATTTATGCCTTTGAGCTTTTTCCTTAAGATGCAAGATAACCCACGATTGTAGGACAAGCATATATTGTCCAAAACACGGTTCAGCTTGCAGTGATCGAGAACAATGGCCCAAATTCTGATCATTTCTGTGTAAACTCTTCCTGATTTTTCTAGAAGACTTTTTGTCTGTTCTGTCTCCATAATCTTTTCTGCACTCTCACTGCAACGAGGAGAAAAGTCAATCGCAAGTTCCCATAGCATTCTTGCACCTTTGCCCAGTTTGGCTTCATAAAGCTGGATGTCAGCTTTTAAATGTTTCAGTGGCTTCTGAAGACCCCTAGTCCATTCTCCGTTGCCAAGCCTCTTAATTGTCATTATAGTTTTAGTTTTTAGGTAATGAGGTACATCTTTGCTGCCCAAGGTCTTCAGTGCTTCAGGAGTGCACTCTATTTCCCAAGTCATGTTATCAAACTCCTGCACATATGCCTCAACATCCAGAATCTTCTCTTCCTCTGGTTCTTCCTTCTCTCCATTAGACAGGCCCACACTAAATTCCTGCACTCCCTTCTTTTTCTCTCTGTCATCTCCTTTTCCTTCAGAATAAACTATACTTCCACCAAGCTGCAAGGATGCACTTTTTCCCTCTTCCAAATTGGTCTGGCCTGAAGATTGTTTTTGTACCACAGAATTATCCTTCCTCGGGGCATCACCCCATTTCAATTGCTGAATTAGAGTTGCAATTTCCTGCACTAGACTTTCCTGCATAGTTAAGGGGTTGTTTATCTTTTCCATTTCTTGCTTTGACAACTGATCATTTTTTGTCTTTACAGAAGACAGAGTTTTTACATCATTACGTGCTGTGCTGCCAGATGGTACTTTTAATAAGGACCCAGAAGACGAACGTCCTCCATTCTTTGTCTGTGACACGTCAGAAGCTGGAGTAGGCTTAAGTGTTTTAGCTGACTGCCCTGCTATATCCTGCCGGTACTTCTTCTTCTCTGATACAGCAGTATTCCAGGCAAGTAGCAGTGGGTCATTTTTCTTGATTCTGTGCCTCACGTCTCTTCCTAATTTGTTCTTTATATTAAAGTTAACATCAAATTTTGCCAATGAATCCATTATTCTCTTTGTCTGCTTTGAAAATCCTCTCTGAAAAATAACATGCATCACTGTATTTCCACTATCATCCTGCATATTTGGATTAAGATATGGAAAGTCAGAAGGTCTTGAAGCAAAGAGATCAAGCAGATAGTTCAGGATGTTTATGCCAGTGCCATCTGAAAGCAAGAAAAAAATAAATCAGTTGCATTCATTAAATAAAAAATAAATCAGTTCAAAAATTCATGGTAGGCCAAGAATTTTTAATGCTTTTTTTTTTCTGCAAAATCAATTTGCTTTCAAAAGATAAATTTTACATCCCGTGTTTTTAAAACAAGTTTGTTTGAAATAGCTCAAAACAGATTTTATAAAGCTCAGAAGAAATCATATGGTGGCAGCAAAGCTTTAAAAATCTCTCGTTTTGTAGCTGCTTATGGAGCATCAGTCAATTTAATTCCTTTTAAACTTCCAAGTCCAGTATCAGCCCTGACAGCTACCAAACAGAAGATGGTGACTCTGGTCATCAAGAAAACAAGCAGCTCTGATACAACACTAGGGTCATCTGGTTCATTTTACTACAGTACCCAGAAGGAATCTGCAGCACATAGTCTTGAGTTATGTAACTAACCTGTGGCAAATCCCAACTATTTCCTGATACCTGAAGTTCCTAGTGCAGTTTCTTACTGAATAAGATTAGCCCGATGCTTCTTTAGGAAAAAAAGAGAGAGAAAAAGAGAGAAGGAGAGAGTGCTAATGCTACAGCGTTCCAGTTTTAATCCAAATAAATATGTATATATATATATATATGATTTAATCCAGATTACCTGAAACATTTATTTCCTAATGAAAACAGTGATTCATCAAAATCATTATAGAGGAATTTCACCTCAAAAACTTTGCACAGTGGAAAATACTTAGAGAGGATACCAGGTTTAAACTCTCGATTTAAAGTCTATAACTGACCTATGTTTTTAATCCCTCTAAAACTATTAATGAAATGTGCATGCTTTATAAATAAATAAATACAGTGCTTTAAATTATTTTACCCTTTCCAGTCAGAAATGCATTTTTTACTAATTTAAAATTAAACCTAAATTTGGGGCTTTATTTGACAGATTTTCACATTTTCTCACATGTTTATGTAAGCACTACAGTCCTTTCACTCACTCCTCTGAACAAAACTCTGCTTGAGTTACAACTGAACAAAAACAGTCAAATGAATTTCAGATGTCATTGTCAGATTTCCTTCAACGTCTGCTGATTAGCCCTGCTTTTTTCTTTGTTTCTTCCTACATACTTCATATTTAAACCATTCCCATTTAATACAAATTTTACAGGTTTTCAGAGAAAAGCTTTTTAGAAGCTTTTCTAAATCAGCTTGATTAAATAATAATACAGTCAGAAAAAAAAAAACAGAAAGCGATGGAAACGTTACAGCTGCCTCAATCCCATCAATCAATTGACCAGCCATTAACCCTCCTCACAACTCCAGGCACTGCAAATTAAAAGCAGTACATATCAGCTTAATAAAGTTTTTTGTCCATACCCTTTGGCCTACAAACTCTGGGGACTGAGATACGGCCAAACATCCTGGTCTGCTGCCTCTGCTATCACATGAAAGAAACAGCAGAGGAAGCGGCACTGAGCTGGACAGGTAAGAAATAAGATCATGAATCATCGTATCACAGAATAACTCAAGTCTGAAGGACATCATAAGGATGATTGAGTCCAACTCTAGGATCCACACGAGATCACTCAAAAATCAAACTGTATGTTTGAGAGCCCTGCCAGACACTTCTTGAACTCTGGCAAGCTCGGTGTCATGACCACTGTCTTGGGGAGCCTGTTCCAGGGCCTGGCCACCCTCTGGTGCAGAACCTTTTCCGATATAAACTTTCCCTGACGCAGCTTCATGTCATTCCTTTGAGTCCTGTCACTGTCACCAGAGAGCAGGGATCAACACCTGCTCCTGCATTCCCCCTGTTAGGAAACTGTAGGCCACCATGAGGCCTCCCCTCAGTCTCTTCTTCTCTGGGCTGAAGAAACCAAGGGACTTCAGACACTCCTCATACATCTTCCCCTCTAGATCCTTCACCATCTTTCTAGTCCACCTTTGGATGCTTTCAAGTAGTTTTATGTCCTTAAGGTATTTTCAACATTTGGTGTGAAAATGAGTGATGCCCTCCTGCTAGAGATATTTGTGTCCCCTAGACTTAAGCACACAAAAACTTTACCTCTTTTATCTAAACAGATGTAGACTGCTGCATGCAAAGGAGTATCTCCTTTTACAAAGGAGACATTTTGAGGATCTGCACCCTTGGTCAGCAGCAAATACACCAGTTCAAAGTAATTCTTCTTCAGGCAGATATGCAGTGGTGTTTCAGATTTGGCTCCGGTCCCATCTGGCAATGCTATTGCAAAGGATATGAAAATAACAGGGGTTGAATATGATAAACCAGATCTGCAAACTACAGAAAGTGCTTGTCAGAGAAATGTACAAATTGATTACTGAGCAGGCAGAAAGAGTTTTTGAGAATGAAAATCTTCAGAATCTCCTCTGATCTCCCAATAATCTAAGAAGCCAGCCCTCCTGTTACAGCAGAAAAACACAGGCCAGAACTTCTTCAAGTAAGTTAGTCACTGAATGAAATAAGAAATCTCTTTGCAACCCCAGACAGTTACAAGGCTGCAGCAGGACCACGTGTCCCTAATTTATAGTTAGTATCAAGTTATAACGTGAAGTGAAAAATGGCAGAGTAATTCTAGCAATAGAACCTATGCAAAACAAGAAAAATGATCATGTTCACAGTTACTGAAAAAAAGATACTTGGTCATGCCCTTGAATTCACTGAAGTAGCCAATTACTTGTGACATGACAACAGACTTAACCCCAAGACTGTGAATCACATTTTCTACCAGGCTCAGGACAAGGGAATTAAAGCTTAAGAAAACTATAAGCAAGGAAACAAGAATCTTTGGCCTTTTACCTCCTAATCTAACTCTGACAGCCAAAGATTTGAAAAACATCTTCCACCCTACATAGCCCTAATAGGTTTCCAATTAGCAGGTGCAGGAAAAGGTACTACACCTCAACAAGCTTCAGCACTTACACAGAGCCACAAAAACTATGCTTTCATATTTCTGAAACTATGCTGCTCCAAACATGCAAAAGAAGGTATCTTTTTAAAAAAGTAATATCCTAATTTTTTCACCTCCTCTTTCTACCAAACATCTTATGAGGTGGACTCGCTCATCCAGTCTGTCACACTGCTGGATAATGCTGCCAATGTCAACATCTGAAAGACTGCAGGTTTTTAAGAGTCCTCCATCTGATGTGTTTTCCCCATTGGCTTTCCCTGTTAGCAACAGCAAAACTTCATGCCACATTTGCTTCTTCAACAACAGTTTTACGATGCTGTTAGCACAGGCCTGGGAGATGTTGCAAAGCACCCCTTCAGGAACTTCTGCAAGACAAACGGAACAAAATAACTCACTCAAAAACAGGCAGTAAAATCCATCTCAATGTAAACAAATTTCAGAATAACGAGCTCATCAAATTCAAATCACAGAACAGCAAAATTCTACACTTGTATCCTTTTGTCTTCATGCTGACAGACAAATCTGAATTTCCATGTGTATTATTATGGGTTTTCACTGCAAAATACAGCAGTAAAAATAAGTGAAAGTACTCAGTTCCAGTAATATCAACTGTAGAAACAAGGAAATGAAGGAAGGATAAGAGAGCAAAAGCTGTATATTAGCATGAAAACAATTAAGAAGAGAAACAGGAACTCACCGTACCTTTCATAGAAGAAAGCAGTTTCAGAAATCTCTGAAACACATCTTCCTTCAATATATTTTTATGATGTAACCCATTTTCAAAACTGCAGAACTTGACAAACTGTTCCAGAGCATCCAGGAAAGAATCGACTACGGCTTTTCTTCTGTCTTCCTCTGCAAAACATTACAAGAATTGAAAATCCAGTTCTTCATGGTCATGTTTTCAGGGCAGGGTTGTAATACACCGTATTATTATATTTTGTATCCCAAAACACATCCGATACACTCATTAAACACTCTTTACATTAATACATCAGGCTGAAAACTGCAATAGTAGGCAAGCTGCTGTACATGCAGGCAGGACATTGCTGCCTTGCAATGATAAGAATTTTCAGAGTAGATGACTTAAGAACAGTGACAACTTCCAGCATACATTTTTAATCAGATGCCCTGAGCTTGTCTGAATCTTCACTGGCATTTAACAAATACAGCTGAAGAGTAATTTGCCCTTTTAAAACTAAACCAAAAAAAAAAAACCCAAAAAAACAAAAAACAGAACCACCAACAAACCCATCACAGCAAAATGACACCTACAGGTTTAAGATACTTGGGTAATGCAAAATTGCTGATTTTAAATCATGTCCTAATAACAGTTTTTAAATGAAAGACTTGGCATGAATTTCCTGTAATTTTCAGGGAATTTAAGTACATCAAAGATAGACAAAACAGTAGCTTTCCCCCCTCGGACAAAGCAAAGGGTAAGTTACCTTTTTAGCAACCAGAATTATCCCCAGGGGTAAAGCAGTGTCTTGCTCTCCAGTCTCTTGCTTTACATTAAGCCTAGAAAACTCCTGGGGCTGCACATTGGGGAAAATAAACTGACCCCCAAAAACATGCTGAGATACATGGAATGCCAACTGAAACGGTTACCTCTATAAGGGCAGCGTTGTAAACCTGAGAACCACTGAGCTAAGAACTGCTCTAGGAGAAGGGCAAAAGATCTCTACAGTAAAGAAAGAACTATGGGAATCTGCTTGCCAAGAGCCAGAAAATGCAACTGCAATGAAATACAAAGACTTCCAGTAAACTAGTACGTAATACACACGTGAAACCAGAGATACAGTCTATAAGTTTCACCTTTTCCTGAGTTTGATTTGCCTGTGTAGGTCTTTTCCTTCACGTATGCCCTAAGAGCTGCATAACACAAATAAGTATTGGTTTGAAAATGGCATGCTTTGAGTTAATATGGTAACGCCACTAATACTGACATCACCTTGGCTAGGAAAACACGATCAGGCACCAAACCAACTCAGAAAGACTGTACTGAAGAAATGGTTTTAAGAGCAAAATCCATGTTTGGGGCTTAATAATCTTCTTTTAAAGCTTTCCATCACTTGGCACCTCAGTTCCTGAAACTCTTAAGTCCTGCAGGAACATCCTGCCTAACTTATAAGTCAGCTCTCATGTGGACACACAGAAGAGCTTCTCCAAACAGACTTCTACAATTGGATCCTCTGCTGGAAGTGTCTGTGCTCCCCCCCAATCTCCTTCAGAGCTAGAATGTAAGTACCAACCAAGCTGCCATGCTGCCAAGACAGCACTTTCTGCAGTAACCCTTCAGTCCTGTGGGAAGACAATTCTCCATCTCATGTCCTAACCAGCATCTCCCTGAGTACACCGCAGTACTCGGAGAGAGGTGCAGCTCAGGCTTATGCCATTTGTTGAAAAAGACAGGAAATTATCTATGGGTTAGTCAGTATTGATAGTTTGACACTGAGGTCTTATTGTACAATTCGCACGCTTTCCGATTTATTGATGTCAAAGCAGAATTCCCTGTTATTTGGGCAATCATGCACTAGTTTCTAGAACAGAAAGTTACAGAGAACTGAGTCCTTTTCAGAACTGATGGGCATTTATAAGACTAGACTGAAAACCAGTTTAGTTTGTCAATTCATCAAACTCTATGTTAGCACTGGGAAAATCAAGATCAGCACCTTTCCATAAGACAACTGGTCTTTCACAAATTGCCCAGAAATAACAGTAATAGTTTTAAAAATAATTTGCAGTTTGCCCTTACTACAAGAGTGCAACTAAATTTTAGGTTCACTGCTTTGGTTATGGGAGGCTCTCCAATAGTCCACTCTGCTGTTCTTGTCCCTTCTCATGTGAAGAGGTTTTAAGTTTCCATGTAACATAGGAGTTTCAGCTGCATGTCACCCATGTGGAGCAATGACGACTAAAACTTTCTGAACAGGGAGGATCTCTCATAAAACATTTTGTTTTCAAAATAGGTCATTATCTTTTCACATATGTGTTCATCACTTCAGGCCTTCTCTTTTTGGTCAACACTTTTTCTTTATTTAAATCATTTTAAATATGTCATGGGTGTTTTTACTAAATGTTTCATTTCCCAAACACTAAGGTGAAGCTAAGTGGTCAAAACTGATAAAAAGATCAAAAAGATGCAGTTTCTATGGCAGGAGGGGAGCCTTGCGCTAAGGAAAAAAAATCCAGCAATGGCTTATAATAACTTCCAGCAATTTGTAATTACTTACTGCATGATACATTAAGAACATTAGCTGGACAGCAGACACCTTCAAGCAAGGACAAAATGTTCAACATTGTCTAACCAGGGTGACAACACATACAGAAAGTTACACAAATTCCACCTACTATTGCCAATGACAAATAAAGCAATTTTGCATCCAAAGGTTTTAATTTAAAAACAGAAAAAGCACCGAGTCCGTACAGTACCTTCCAGTTCCACAGAGGAGGAAGTGTGTTTCTCAATGTGACTGCTGACTGCTTTGACAGCATCAAAGTTTTTATTCTTTTTCAAAATATCTATGACGCTTCTTGCCCGTGCGTCTGGAATGGTAGGATCAGCCCCAAAATTCAGAAGCATGAGCACATCTTCTGTTTGACCTAAAGCATTATAAGAAAAAGCATTAGAGAATTATTAGAGAATTAGGGAATAATTCTCATTGTTCAGGGGCTGTTGTGTTTTGTTTTCTTGTTTTCAAATGTGGCACAATTTCTAGCACACATACACACATATATATATACACTCACATATATATATAAAATTCATCCAGTGTCTTAAGAATTGTTAGCTATTGTACCAGAAGAAACTCAACAAACTGTTAAAAAAATAATTATAAACTCTCTTTGTTATTGTAAGTTGGGCAGTGGGAGCACTGAAACACAAAGTGATGGGGTGCCTCAAGAGCATCCCGTTGATCAGAGGCAGTATGTCAAAAGCCTCTCCTTTGCTATGCCCCAATCCTTTCTCCAGTTTTTAGGCAAACTGCTCTGTACATAAAGAAAAAGCAAAACAGGAGATTTTTCTATTATTATTATTGTTATTCTGTAAGTCACAAGGTGACTTAACAAAACTGCCTATTTCACATATTCAAGCATGAATATGTACACCTGTGTACTGATTTTCTTTCCTGTGCAGCAGAAAACACTTTTGTGGTAATAAGCCTTGTAACAAAGATTCCTAGTTTAACTAATGGTGTCACTGCTTTTAACAGATGTCACTTCAAGTGCTTTGAAATGCTATACAGAATTACAGAACAAACAAAGACAAATATAATAGTGACTGAAAGTTTTGACACATTGTTTAATAATCATTCTCAAAGATGAGAAGCTTTCCTCTTACAACTTCCCACTGCACTTTACAGCCCTGCAAGCAGCAGTACTGATCTTCCAACAGAACAGCTGGAAGAGCACAGGGACACCAAATCATGCAGTGCAAGGGAAGATGAAGAAACGCTGAGCAAAGAATTGGTAGATCGTTACACTTCCCGAGGCACAACTCCACAGAACACAATCTCTTTAATTGCATGCACTGAGGAAAAAATCTGGATGAGAAAAGAGTGATGCAGACTAATACAGCTGCCATGCTTTACCTGTACAAGTCTTACCATTCAAGCCACCTTAGGAATTATTTTTTGTTAATGGGTGGAAGTAAGGGTTTTAATATATTTATAAACATATCTCTAAATATGTACGTGGCCTTTTCTAGAAATACAAGAGTCTTATAGTAAAAGATGTTGCAAAAGAAGTATGACTTCTTTCCAGGAAATGAAATTTGTTAGATAGGGACTGCCTGCATCTCATTCATACTATTAAAGAGAGCCATCAGAATATCACTGTGCTCAACGACCTCGAAGAGTGGAATTATCTTGGCGTTGATGCTTGTTTCCTGAGGCCACCTAGTGGGCAGCGTAAGAAATACAAGGAAGAATGCCAGGCTAAGTTGACATAAAAGACACCTGACCGAAAACTTGAAGGACACCATTTCATTTTTCATCTCTGACAAGATACACTGCTACTTAGGTTTTAAAGCTTCACCTGGTCAAAACAAAATAAGAAGCAAACAAGAGAACAGAAAGATAGGATAGGTCTCTAGGAGGTCAAGGCATGTTTAGATTTAAAAGGTAACTAAAAACTGCAGGGTACTTACTGGAAAGTCATAACCAATCAAATCAAGAAGCAAAAATTAAAAAATGAAGCATACAGACTTATAAGGGAATTACTGAAGTGCCTATATTTAAGTTATTATGTTTAGATAACAGGGCTTTCTCATTTTCTTCCTTGTATGTAGTAGTAAACACTGGGGTCTGAAATTTTCTGCCATTCTTCATTTTTCCATAAGAAAAAAAAAACAACACAGGAGTAAGAATAAAGAAAAAGGAATTGCATTTACTGCGTTTCCGGGAATAGTCACTGGAAGATGCCACAATGTGCAGGAGAGTGCATCCATCTCTGTCTTGCTGGTTGATTCTATCCTTCAAGTCTGGCCTCTGAGACAGTAACCATCTGAAAATATGGTTCTTTTCTGAAATGATAAAAGAAAACATTTGTTATAGTAAATAGATGCAGTAGAAATAGATACTGGCTTTCCCCCTATGGAAAGTAAAGATGCACCTGTATGAAAGCTTTTCTCATACATGGGGAGTAAGGGAGGTAAAAAAAAGTAAGCAAGAGAAATGATACCATGAGCCAGCTGCATTGTGGGAGACCCGACACTAAGTTCTCACTGATTCTCAGCATGCATCACTTACTTGACTCATGAATCTTCAGCACATACAGAAAATGTTGTTCCACACTGAGGTGGCAGGAAGAAATACTTAATTTTTGTCAAAGTTGGCATGCCCAGGATCTGAAAGAACCTCAATCACACAATAGCTCCAAAACACAGAAGAGAATATCCGTATTAGGTTTTTATTGCTAACAAGCACAGATAACGAATAATTACAAAATTCTTAAAAATCACAGAATCATAGAATGGCTTGGGTTGGAAAGGACCTCAAGGATCATGTCAAGATTTACAGGCTGGTTCTGGCATGTACCAATGCCTCTGTCAATGGCTGAGTCCCTAGCAATGCCACCCAGTTGGCCAGCTTCTCTACTATCTAGCCACACACTATTGGCCCCATTGTCCCAGCATCGAAGTAACCAAGTTGCAATAGGCTCATTTGGGTGACGTGAGAAGTCTTTTCTCAGACTTCGAATTTCATTCATTCTCAGAGATCAATCAACAAGGGTAACGATATCTTGCTCACCTCTTCCTCTTCCAGGACTTCTGGTTGCCCTCATAGGCGTTGGTGACCGTGGTCTTATTGAGGGCCCCTCCCCTGGACTCAGGGGAGCTACTCCAAGACCTCGGAGCCACTCCTCTGGACCTCTTTCCTCCTCTTTCTTCTGTTCTAACTCAGTCGAGATTCGTTTCGTTCTCCATCTTCTTACAGGGGCGACTGACATCTGCTGTGGTGCCTCCTGTGGTTGATCAGGCTGATCAGTTCTGATGTTCTCACCCTCTAGCTCTGCTTGGAGTCTGTCTTGTTTGATTATGAGAGTATTTAGTTCAGATTGGAGGGTGTCTCGCTCAGTTTGGAGGGTGTCGAGTTTGGATTGGAGGGAGTCTCGCTTGGATTCGAAGGCATCTCGTTGAGATTGGAGGTTCCTTCTCTCAGCTCGGAGATTCTCCCCTTCGGCTTGGAGACTTTCTTTCTCAGCTCGGAGACACTCTTGCCAGGTTTTGAGATTCTCTCTCCTGGCTAGAAGACTCTCCTTCTCAACCTGGAGATTCTCTGTCTCGGCTCGGACTCTCTCCTGGAAACTCTCCCTTTCAGCCTGGAGACTCTCTCTTTGGGATTTCAGGGAGTCTCTCCCAATTTGGAGGGCATCTCTCTCGGACTTGAGGATATCCCTCTCAGATTGGAGGTCTTTTCTCTCAACCAGGGGACTTTCCCGCTCAGCCCGTAAATTCTCCCTCTCAGCTCTCAGACACTCTCTCTCAATTTCACAAACTCTCTCCCTCTTTGGGATACTATTGAATAAGGCCCGATAAGCGTTAGCCAGGCCCCAAATCATTTGTGCCTCCTCAGATCTGCCTGAGCCGCATCATTCCTGTCTCAAATAAATGCTTAAGCTTTCAGGGTCTTTCAGGTGTTCAGGAGTAAAGTTCCATGACACCAAAGATGGCCATCTCTCTAAAGTCTCTCCCAAGCCTCTCCACACTCCCTGCCACTCAGTATTCTCTGGTTTTGGGGAAGGCTTCCTCAAAATACAATAAATACAAAAACTGACTGAAATAATGAACATTACATTTAGGGAGATTAACAACGCGATCAGGTGAGCATTCAAAAACTGCATAAAGGATTCAAAGGAGAGACTGGGAACCTGTTTAAAAATCCCAAGTTCTGTGAAATTAGCAGCTCCCTCTGCAAACAGGTTTAAAAGAGAAAGCAGAATCATTTTTTTTTCTCTCTTTACGGGAGCAAGATAGCAGTGCTCAAAGTTTACAAATATCCCAGAACACTGGCAGTCCGCCTAGACTTTCAAGGTCAAGTTTTCAGTGAGCACCTGTGGAAAAGATAAACTTTCCCAACGAAGCCCTCCGAGAGCAGAGAGAGATTCGTTCTAAAATGCTAAAAAACAGCCTTTGCCCGCATTCTCCACCAAAAATGTCAACAGTTTACGGGCTGGTTCGGCCTGGTTCCGTGACGAGCGGGGCAGAGGGATCCGCAGATCCGCGCCTCCGGAAAAAGGGAAACAGGGGACCCCAAAATAATTTAAAAAAGCAGCACCGATCTGAGGAGAAACAAACTAATTTACTAAGTATATTATCGGAAGCAAGATAACACATTATAATACAATATAATCAGAATTGAAACTAATAAATCAAATATAATGAGAGAGAGAATGTCCGAAAGGGTGGATAGGCCTCACCACAACGCTGAGGTGAGATGCGCAGTCCAGTTGAGCAGCAGGGAGATGGGAGCAGTGTCCACGACGAAGGGCAGGCGAGAAAGAGAAATCAGGCGACCTTGCCAGGAGTTAAACCTCCTCTCCCTGACCGCAAGGTCCCCTGGGGAATGTAGTTCTTCTTCTCTTCAGGGCAGGTACCCAGGACTTGAGCATTGACAGTTAAAGTCCCAGTGCCCCACATGATGTTATGATGTGGAATACCAAAAACCAAAAATCACAAAACCATCACAGATCATCAAGTTCCAATGCCTCTGCCACAGGAGGGTTGCCAACCCCTAGATCAAGTATTAAATCAGGTTGCCCAGAGCCCCATGCAGCCGGGCCTCAAAACCTCCAGGGATGAAGCATCCACAACACCTCTGGGCAACCTGTTCCAGCACCTCACCACCCTCAGTAAAAAACCTGCCCCTGACATCTAATCTAGATCTCCTCACCTTTAATTTAAAACCATTCCCCTTTGTCCTTTCACTATCTACCCTTGTAAAAAGTTAATTCCCCTCATGTTTATAAACTCCCTTTAAATTCTGCAAGGCGACAATGAGGCCTCCCCACATCCTTCTCTTTCCCAGGCCAAACAAGCCCAGTTCTTTCAGCCTGTCTTTGTAAGAGAGGTGCTTCAGCCCTCAAATCATCTTTGTGGCCCTCCTTCGCATCCTCTCCAAAAGCTCCACATCTTTCCTGTGTTTCAGTGATACACGTAAAGTCATGCCTACATGATATGATTTCATTATATTTGCTTTTGTCATGGTTTTATGATGTGATGTGGGTGACGTGAAAAGTCTTTTCTCAGACTTCGAATTTCATTCATTCTCAGAGATCAATCAACAAGGGTAACGATATCTTGCTCACCTCTTACTCTTCCAGGACTTCTTGTTTCCCTCATAGGCATTGGTGACCGTGGTCTTACTGAGGGACCCATCCCTGGACTCAGGGGTATTTCTCCTGGATCTCGGAGCCACTCCTCTGGACCTCTTTCCTCCTCTTTCTTCTGTTCTAACTCAGTCGAGATTTGTTTCATTTTCCATCCTCTTACAGGAGCAACTGACATCAATGGTGGAGCCTCCTGTGGTTGATCAGGTTGGTCAGTTCCGATGCTCTCACCCTCTAGCTCTGCTTGGAGTCTGTCTTGTTTGATTATGAGAGTATTTAGTTCAGATTGGAGGGTGTCTCGCTCAGTTTGGAGGGTGTCGAGTTTGGATTGGAGGGGGCTGAGTTTGGATTGGAGTGACTCTCGCTCAGATTCAAAGGCATCTTGTCAAGATTGGAGATTCCTTCTCTCAGCTCAGAGATTTTCCCCTTCGGCTTGGAGACCTTCTTTCTCAGCTCGGAGACACTATTGCCACGTTTTGAGATTCTCTCTCCTCTCTACGAGACTCTCTTTCTCAACCTGGAGATTCTCTGTCTCGCCTTGGAGACTTTCTCTTTGGGATTTCAGGGAGTTTCTCTCGATTTGGAGGGCATCATCTCTCTCAGATTGGAGGTCTTTTCTCTCAACTAGAAGACCCTCTTGCTCAGCCTACAGATTCTCCCTCTCTGCTCAGAGTCTGTCCTGGAAACTCTCCTTTTCACCTTGGAGACTCTCTCGCTCATTTTATACTGTCTCCCTGAGACTCTCCCTTTCAGCTCTCAAACACTCTCTCAATTTCAGAATTGAGATCTCAGAGATATCTCTCTGAGATAGTATTGAATAAGGCCCAATAAGCGTTAGCCAGGCCCCAAATCATTTGTGCCTCCTCAGATCTGCCTGAGCCACAACATTCCTGTCTCAAATAGCTGTTTAAGCTCTCAGGGTCTTTCAGGTGTTCAGGAGTAGGGGTTCCATGACACCATCTCTCTACAGTCTCTCCCAGGCCTCTCCACGCTCCCTGCCATTCA
>NW_024962334.1:6000994-6014208 GCF_019238085.1 Lagopus leucura | reverse complement strand
GTTTACAAATATCCCAGAACACTGGCAGTCCGCCTGGACTTTCAAGGCCATGTTTTCAGTACAGGACCTGCAGTACTGATAAGATTTCTAATGAAACTCCCTGAAAGCAGAGAGAGGTTTGTTCTGAAAGAACGTCTTTTCCCAGCCAACGTGGGCTATGCCTGCATTCTCAAAAACAGCAATGGTTTACAGGCTGGTTCGGCCCAGTTCTGTGAGTAGTGGGGCAGGGGACCCATGGACCCACAACCCAGGAAAGGGGAAGGGGGGAAAGGGTAGGAAGATGGGTCTAAAAACAAAACAGCGGCAATGATCTGAGGAGAAACAAACTGAATCACTAAATATGATCTCGGAATGCAAGATAACACGCTGTAATACAATATAATTAGAATTGAAGCTAATAAATCAAATAAAATGAGAAAGAGAGCATCCAAAAACAGAAGGCCTTACTCTAATGCTAAAGGTGAGACAGCGAGGGAGCACATGTGCTGCTGAGATGATCAAGAAGGGAAAAGGAGTGTCTCATGATTTACAAACAGTTTTATCTCTCCCTCTGAACAGACAACAGAAACAGAAGAGTGAACAGTCCTCCGGGAGATGTAGTTCTTCTCTTCTGAGACAGGTATGCCCACAACTATCCATGATCCACAGAACTGGAGCACTGGCTCTTTAACTTCCAGTGCACTACATGACGTTATGATATGGAATACCAAGAACAAAAATGACAACTTGCCACCCGTTAACTTTTTTGTATGGCTCCTGAGACCACTAGAATGACTGTGGCAGCAAAATGGAGCACATCCCCTTACACTTGAGGAACTACAACACAAGATTATGGAGTTAAATCACAAACAATCAGCTCCAACTTCTACTGTTGTGCCTTGCTTTTTGCTGGGATAGGGTTAATTTTTCTTCATAGTGCCTGGTATGATGCTGTGATTTGGATTGAGGAGAAAAACGGTGTAGATAACACAGCCATGTTTCAGCTGGTGCTGAGCAGCACCGCACAAAGCCAAGGGCATTCCAGCAATTTGTACTGTACTGCCAGTGAGGGGCTGGGGGACAAGGAGCTGGGAGAGGACAGGACTGGAACAAATAACCCAGACAGGCCAAAAGGCATATTCTGTGCCATATGTTCTTGTGCTGAGTAATAAAACTGGGGGAGCTGGCCGTGGGGCTGCTGGCTGGGCATTGGTCAGTGGGCGGTGAATAAATGCATTGTGCATCACTTCCTTTGGGCACTTTTTGTTGTGATTAGAGTTTTAGTTTGCGTGGTTGGTCTTTTTTCTTCTTTCTTTCTTTTCAGTTTAGTAACTGTCCTTATCTCCTACCACAAGTTCTTGCACTTCTCAGTGCTCTCCCCCATCCCTCTGAGGGAGGAGTGAGCTGCGTGGCGTTCAGCTGCCTGCCAGGTTAAACCCAGCATTCTGCCAGTGTGCAAAACGCCCATTTACTCCACTCTTGAGTTACCACAGTGCTCTACATCCTACTGAACTGCTTCAATCAGACTGTCCTCAAAAGCGGGACTGTTTGGGGGCTTACAGAGCTAAGTGTGATTCCTCTTGCTTCAGCAGATAAGCTTCAAAACCCAAACGCTCTGCCACAAAACTGATTTTTCATCCTTGAAAAATGTGGTGGTCCTTACACTGCTTCCAAGAGGCCATCTTGTACTTTCTGAAAACTTCATAAATCTGAAAGTGAAACTGAGCAGCTCACTTGTTCCATCTCCATCCAGTTTACATGCTCTAAGAGACAAAACCTCCTAACCCCCTCCTCTCACATTTTATCATTGAGCTTGATGTGGTACAGCACAGCTTATCCCCTTGGCGTTATCTGCCTGTTTGTGTCCCCTCCCAAAGTCTTGTGCACCCCCAAATCTATTCATTGGAGGACAAAGTGAGGAACAGAGGAAGCCCTGATGCTGTGCAAACACTGCTTCAGCAACAGCTAAAACAGTGGTGTGCCATCAGCACTGTTTTGGTCACAGACTTAAAACACAGCACCCTGCCAGCCACTACCAAGAATCCATGTTGGTAGTGAATTAACTCCATCCCAGCCAGTGCAGCAAGTGCTTGTTTATAGAGGAAAAGAGGAAGTTTCTACACAGCAAGGCTTTTAATTATTGTTGGTACTGGAGGTCAAGCCTACAAGTCTCAATCCTATGGTGTTACTCTGTCTTACAATGTTTTTATTCTTGAGGCACAACCACTTTCCATAATGCACATTTCACCAACGTTCAGGGAGTCCATGTTTCCTCACCAGGCAGCCTCTAGGCACCCATTACCTGCCTAGTAGCCAGGTTAGAGAAGTCTACCTTGAATGCATGCACTACCTCTCTCAGAGTGAAAAGCAGAAAAATACTTCATATGGCAGCTTTGCTTTTCCATCTCGTACTGAAATGGCAAACAAAAAGTCTTGAAACAGTCTGTGCTTTGAGAGGAAGCCTTGGAAAAGTGGCAGAGATAAAACACACGATTTCTGCAAGCAATATGAACGGGTTTGAAGTTACAAGGCCTAAGTGGACATGTTAAGAGAACTCATGTGGAAGAAGAGAAAGAGATGAGATTTTGGCAGGGCCATTCTCAAGGATCTATTTGGACTGGAAAATGTCATACTGATATTTGTGGATACTGAGACATTTTAATCCAGTGTTCTGGCAGTATCTCATACGGGCTGTTTCTAACCCTTGCCAAATATCAGCTCATCTTGGAGAAGCTGCTCCTTTCAAATTGTTTCATTCAGAAAGTAAAACACCTTCTCACTCTGCAAAGCAAAACAACTTGCAAACAGTTACCTTTCTAGGTCTGTACCAAGAATCCAGACAAAACCAGCAGTCCTAGAGGAAATTCTTCACTACATCAGTGGTGAGACAGTGGCACAGGCTGCCCAGAGAAACTGTGGCTGCCCCACCCCTGGACGTGCTGAAGTCCAGGTTGGATGGGGCCCTGGGCAGCCTGGTCTGGTGGGTGACAGCCCTGCCTATGGAAAGGGGTCGAAACTGGGCGGGTTTTAGGGTCCTTTCCAAACCAAGCCATTCTGTAATTCTACAAACCCACCAAGCCCATGGGCTATTGCCACGTTTAGCACCATGTCTCACACACAAGTGCTATGCCTGTATCTGGAAAGTTAGCTGTGAGACTTTTCACCTCCACAGTTTTGCTCTTGAGATATTAAGCAGTTGCTGGTGCCTGAGCTAGATGAAACATCCCTGACCAGCTTGCACTGAGCTTTCTCCAGGTTCTGGATCAAATTGCTGACTGTAGGGCACAGACAGTCTTACTGACCTGTGGCACATGCACACCACATACCGGGGTACAATTAGCACAGACGTCTCGATGTTCCGTTACTATCTCGAATGCTGTGTACAAAGCAGATAAGCAGCAGATGTGTGCAAGGCCTGGGTGAAATGAGGGAAGCTGAAGACAAACACGAGCAGACAGACTGACACACTGCTCCAGGGCCCTGCTCTGGGCAGGGCTAGCCACAAAAACCTCCTGAGGTCCTCTTCTTCCAGATAATGCTGAGCACCGGTTTCTGTTTACGCACACTGTTATAAAGCAATTATTACTCATAACTAAGCCCAGCTGACTGATAACTCCAGCTCCTCACACACCAAGCGCACGTAGCCAGCCCTGCTTGCAGCTCAGCTCTCTTCAGAAGCACAACCAGCATCAGGGCCACCAAAAAAGGACTAAGCCCAGCCCAAGCACAGAGTCAGCCTGCTGCCTTGCAGCAACTTAAAAAGTCTAAACATAAGGTTGCTGCTAAAGTGTTACCAGTGAATCCTCAAGAGGCTAGATTTGTGGCTGACACGCATGCAGGATAGGCACTATGCCAGGAAGCAATATTCAAGCTCAAAGAGGGTAGATTCAGGTTAGATATAGGGAAAAAGCCTTATACAGTGAGAGTGGTGAGGAACTGAAACAGGTTGCCCAGTAATGTTGATGCCCCATCCTTGGAGACTTTCAAGACGAGGCTGGATAAGGCTCTCGGCAACCTGATCTAACTGTGGTAACCCTGTTCACTGCGGAGGAATTGGAATACGTGGCCTTCAGAGGTCCCTTCCAGCTCTAAGGATTCTATGATTTAAACATGGCAAGGCAACAGCAATCAAAAGCATGCTACCAGAACAAGACAACATTTTCCAATTTTTGTCCCAAGATGCAAGACAGGCACACCAGGACAGCAGCTCTGCACCTGCTCTCTGTGGAATCAGAGCTTCATATCCATTAGCTGCACTGCATAGTCCTTGCAGGCTGGCTCTCTACAGTCCAAATTTCCTGGGTCCATCCTTAATCCCATATGGTATCTTCATATCATCAGGACTGCATCTCATTTTGGGAAAGCTCCTGGAAAAAAAGCCACTGGCAGAAGAACTGCATCTCTCAGCTTGCAGGCAAGACCTTCACGTGTTGCTGACCAATCCAGCAACAAAGGTCTTCAAACATAGCCATGCCCTATCATCCTTGATTTAGGGTGCTCTCAGCACTCTTCCTCCTTCCCTTGCAGTCTAGCACATGGGAACTGCCCCTCTTTGAAGGCTGCCTTGCAGTTGGCAGTGGTGTTGGGCTTGGCTTTGCTCCCCAGCAAACCTTGTTTTGCTAAGTGAAACAAAACAGAATTTTTTCTTTCAGTTTCAAATGGTCCTTCCCCTCTTTGTAATCTATCAGTAACAAATTACACCTCAGAGAAAGGGTGGTAAATACGGCAAAGGCAGAGTTGTGTTTTCTGGAAAAACACAGTGAATACATACAAATATTTACAAACTAGCACTACTTTAACAAACTCAGGACCTGCAGCTCCCATTTTATATACTCACACTGAAAACACGTCCAACATTCTATCTAGGTGTCATCACTGTTTTGCAAACAATCACAACAAAAACTCACAGAGCAGTGGAAATAGTTAATCTCACTTCCTATGGCCTGAAACAACAACCCCAAAATCCACCATCCAGCTCTGCCACACCAGCCCTAACCCAGTCCAAGAGGGAGGTATTTACACTGCTGCTCTTGTTTACTCAGCCTGATGATGTTCCTGTCATCAAACAGTGATGACCCAGTAAGAAAGCAATGGTAACAAATGGGCTCTAGATCAGTTCAAGATAGCAAAACATCTGAAAAGGAGAATAAAAACTGAAAACTAACCAAAAAAAAAACAAAAAAAAACAAAAAAAAACAGCAAGATTTCCCTAACAGCAGTCTTCAAGCCTGTGCAGTTTGCAGCTCACACTTAGCATGTTTAATTGCACACAGGTAAAAGCTCTGGTAAGAAACACTCCTCTTTGCACGTTTTCTTGACAATGCAAAGCCTGTTCCCATTTGCACTAAAATCATGTCACCAACCTGAGGTTAATTTTCTGTAAATCAGGCACTAAATAAAAAGGTAACAGACCTTTTGGGTTTTGTTCTTCTGAAGCGCACACGGTGCTCCAGCTCCCTCTCAGATGAACAAGTCTGCCTCTAAGTGACCATTCCACGACCTCAAACACAGCACTGCTCTCCGGAGAAAGGATCCAAAACCACTGAAGACAACACTCAGCCGGGGGGCCACACGGAAGCTCTTCCCTTTCAGCAGCACGCATCGCCCCCCGCTCCTCCGTGCAGGACTGCTGCAGGAAGGCCGGAGGCACATCCAGCTGCAGGGCAGGAGCAGCACGAACGCACCTCGCCTCCCCTCCGGCCGCCCCACGCACCGCCCGGCAGGCTTCCACCCCGCACGGCCACCCCTCATCCGGGAACTACGGCCCCGCTCCGGCCGCGGCAGCCCCCCGGCGGGTTCAAGGCGTGTTCGGCCGGCCCCAGCGCGGCGTGACGCCGCCCCCGGGGAGCTTCTCCCCGCGAGACGCAAGCGGAGCCGTGCAAGGCACGCAAAGCCGCGCAGGGCCACGCGATGCACGAAGCGGTGCAGGGCCGTACCACGCACGCAGAGCCGTGCGGCGCCCGCCCCGACCGCCGCTGGAGCTCCAGCCCCGCACGGAGCGGGCGCGGGGCAGGCGATGCCGCATCGCTGCGGACGCGGACCGTGGGCACTTACCCGCCCGCCGCCGAGCGCCGAAGCCCTCGGGCTGCGAGCCCGCTGCCGCCCCAAAACACGGCGGTGTCGCGGCCCCGCCCCACGCCCCTCCCTGAGCATCGCGTCACCCGGGGCCGCCCGCGGGAATCGAAACCGGGAGACACCGGGCCCGGGCCTCGCGAGCCGCGCGGACGTTGGCGGAGCGCCGAGGGGCGGCACTGAGGTGCGAACAGGCGGGGCTGCGTGTGGGGAGCCCAGCGCCGCGCGCCTCGTCTGCGCTACCGCGAGGTTCTCGTGGGCTCCTCACGCAGGCAAAGAAATTGATAAACAAATGATTAACGCTTCATAAAACACTGTCAAGTAACCACGTCCAACCAGCACACGATACTGCCAAGCCCACCGCTAAAACGTGTCCCTAAACACCACGTCCACACGGCTCTGAACCAACTCCAGGGATGGGGACTCACCACCTCCTTGGCAGCGTGTGTTCCAAGCCCTCACCACCGTTTCTGTGAAGAAATGATTCCCAGTATCCAATCTAAACATCTCCCGGCATGACCTGAGGCTGGTGCCTCACATCTTTTTGTCACCTGACAAAAAAGACTGGTGCCCATCTTGCTGCAGCCCCGTCAGATAGAGCACAGTAAGCTGCCCTGAGCCTCCTCTAGACTGAACAGCCCCACTTCCCTCAGCTGCCCCTCACAGGTCTTGTTTTCCACTCCATCAGATTTGGTGCCCTGGACACATTCCAGGAATGGAATTAAACCCCTTCTTGCAGTGAGAGGCCCAGAAGTGGACACAGTGCTAACGGTGTGGCCTCGCCGAAGTTCATACAATAACTTACTCTCCTTGAACAAGGCTTACACAGGTCTATGTCACCGAGGGCCACAGTCTGCACGCAAATTTCTGACCAAGCATCTGTCAGCTGCCCATGTAGTGGCTAGGGAACAGGTGCAATGCCAACCTTGGCATGGGCACTGCTCTCCTTTTGCTCCATGCCGAATGCTCAAAATACTGGGAAAAGCCACTGTTTAAAGAAGTGGTCAACACTACTGCTAATAATGCTGTTTTGGAGCAGCATGGATACCCAGTAGGAGAACTGCAGCTCCCCTGCATGCACTTGCTTACTAACAGGTCTAAATCAAAGTCCTCAGGTGGGATTTTTCAGTTCTTATGCAGCAAAAGTGCTCATTCTTAAAAAGGGTCGGTGGGACAGAAATGCCAGAGGAAGGACTGGCTGACTGGGACTGATGCACCTGGCATTCCACTGAACCCTAAGCTCCCTCTGGTTGTCACTGACGGGATGCTTCACTTCAAGAATCCTGCTGGTTCTGCTGCCTTTTGGTTCAGAGGGGACTCTGACCTGAACACTCACAGGCAACAGCCTCTTCTACGTCTATCTGCTAGACACTGACTTGTTTGTCAATCTCGTCACCAAACAGAAAACGAAACTTGGGTTTCTCCAAATGAAACTTGGCAGCTTGCAATTCTTCCTCCTGGGGTGTTTTCCTCCTGTGCAGGTCAGGTAATTTCCCCATGCTGTGTCCCTGCCACATACACACTGCCAACGAGTGTCTGAGTCTGCAAATTATGGCATTTCCTGATTATGAACAGGCATGTAAGGAATAGAAACTGAAAAGTGTGGACTTATTTTCAGAGGCAGCTTTGCATATCTGCGTGCCCAGAGGGCAGGGCAGCCACCAGGCACGTGGGGTGATATGGGTGCTTCAGCACAGGAGTACTGGGTGGAGGTGCTCATAACATCCAGCAAGGCAGCACATAATGATGCATAAAGACTTTCTACCCAGCTCCTAAACACCTTGGGAAATGTTTCCAAGGGAAAAATATATTTTTTTTTCAGATGGGAAAGTGAGAAACAGATCATTCCACACATTGCTCACCAAGGTATCCCATCTCACACCATCTTTGACACCATCCCAGGAAACACATACATTTCTTGTGCACCTGCATTTCTGTCAGTGAAAGTACACTGCTCACAAGTGATGCCTCCAGGTACAGCAGCTCTAAGGGCTGAAGTTTTCAGTGTGAGTGTGGTTCCATGAAGGTATCCACACTGCAGCTTCTATCAGTGAGATTACTTTAGGATGCTTGTTTGATTTTGATAGGTATCTCCAAACTGATGTAGTAGATGCTCCTGATGAACCCATGTGCACCCTAATTTGTTTCTGAGACAAAAACTTGTCCCAGATAAATCAGTATTACTTCAGTGTGATAGCTTTAAAAGAATTGCAGTGGAATCTTAAGCACATAATCAGCAGAGGATAATGCAATACAACCAATGGCAAACACCTACCTATTTCATCACTTTGCTTCTACTTGGCCTACTGCTGAAAAATCCCTTCACGTCTCTCCTGTATAATCCTTCTTGCCTATTATCCCTTCCTGCTACTCCATTTCCTAAAAGCCTGGCTGCTTAATTCTACCTGCGTCAGCATCATGGGGACTGGTCCTTTTGCAAACCATCTGAAAGCCTGCTAGTGCACCGAGGCCTCCTGGTCTGTGTTACTGTACAAGCAGTTGTCTGTGACACACAAAATACTTGCTGCTCTTTGCAATACAAAGGTGTTTTGTTTTTTTTCCCACCACAGCCTGCAGCCATTTTCTGGTGTTATTCTTTATACATGTGAAACAGTTGTGGCACAATACATCCTTAGCTGGGACTGGAGTCCTGTGACAACCAGCACTGTGTATCCAGGTAGGAAAGCAATGTAATCTCTAACACTTGTGCCTGCTGTGCATGGAAAGACTGGTCCAGGGATGTATCTCAGCTGGACTTCAGCCTGGCATTAAAATTATAGCAGAAGAAAATGAAACTCGTTTAGTATGGCAAATAGTTATCTGCCTTCTCTGCTATGAGACTTAAGAGGAACTGACAGAAACAGATGACAACAAGAGGGCAGGAGGAGCAACAGATGTGTGTGCTCCTTCTGTACGTGTCCTCTCCATCCATATGTTGAGGGGGGAAAGTAGCTGAGCAAGTGGGAACTGGAGCGAAGAATGAAAGATAGAAAAGTAGAGAACTGAGAATGCTGGGGAAAGGCAGTCTCTGAGCTCATAGCACAGGCTGGCACTGTTGAGTTGCCCAGCAGCAGCAGCTGAAGGAATGTGGAGAAAGGGCAGTCACCTGCCAGAGGCAACAGAGCAAATAAAAACATGGGACTTGTCCTCACAGATGAATCATACTGTGAAAAACAAAACAAAGATGCACACTTCTGTGTTCTTTTGTTTTGAAGTAAATCATAAGTTTGCCTCAGTTCTACTTCTGGTAATTTTATATTTATGTCCCTGTGCTTCCAAACCATTCTGTTATTACAAGGTGCAGACCTGCAGATGGTGTGATGCAGAAATGCAAAAAGTCCTTTTTTGCAGACAGATATCTAAGATTGCATGAAGCCAATCATGAAACCGTAGGAAAGGGCCACCAGCTGCTTTGGAACATGGAGGTGAGAAATCAGCTGGTGAAGCACATCTCTAGCTGAACATGTCCTTATTCAGGTTGGCTATTAAAAAAGGTTCTTCACCAGAGGATGGCCAAGATCTGGAATAGGCTTCCCAGGGCAGTGGTCACAGCCCCAAGCCCCACAGTTCCAGAAGCATTTGGACAATGCTCTCAGACACAGAGTTTGAATTTTGGGCAGTCCTGTGTGGAGCCAGGAGTTGGACTCAGTGATCCTCGTGAGTCCCTTCCGAATTGGCATATTTTGCAATTCCACACTCTAGGACAGGAATATAAAGCGGATGGGGTCTTATCAAGAGAGAGAAGCAATGAGCCTTACTCCGTGAAAAACAGAGGAGTGAGCCGGGGTGACAGAGATGAAGAGGAATGCTCCCATAAGAGATGCCCAAAGGCTAAGAGATGTTTGTGCATCAGGAATATGGTCAGGAAACTGCACGGGCTGACCAGGACAGCTACCTCAACTCTGTTCTAAGAACAAACATTCTTCTCTTGGCTGCAATCCAGACGAGATTGGCAGGGATTTCTTTCTTTGCTTTTGTAATGAGAGCATGCCAAGTTTTAAGCAGCAAGTATTTGTTTTTACTGCCAACAGCAGGCACTGTTATGGGTGCAGAGAAGCAAATAAACTTTCCCAAATTTCTCCTTTTCGCTTAAGCAATTCCACCTTCCGAAAGAAGCTTCTGACACTGATTACTACCTGGCTGGAGAAGGACACCTTCTGCCACCTATCCTCCAGGGCTCTATCCCACAGAGCCAGCACAAGCCCTCCACCCCAGGGGCACAGTGCAGCTGTCATGGCTGCTGCTGCAGAACAGCAAGCATCCAGCCACCAGGGCACCTACTTCAGCTCCATCCATGCAAGTTGCTTCCTCTGGCTGCCACTGTTTCTTCAGGCAGTGTCTAGACCTTTGCCTGGGTCTGTGGTTGCTCATAGTCCTAATAGAGAGATATACTCAGCCCTCTCCCACTCATGTAAATGTCTGTTGTGTTAAATCCAAGAAGGAAGCGATGAAAAGGAGATTGGTTTTGTGTCTATTTCAGTTTGTCAAGGGAAGAGCCTTATCTTGCAAAAAGCCATGCCTTGCTTATGTAGTTATACAGAAGAAATCTGTTACACTCTGATAACCTTGAAAAGTGAAAGGGATTACTTTAATGCCTGAGTACTACATACTCAAACATCTCACCAAGTTTTCCACGGTACTTTTAATTCTCCCATGCTTATATACCTGCTTAGCCATAGCACAGGCAGGCAACAAGTTCTGAATTACAAACTGAGGGTATTATTATCTAAAAGGCCCATAAGTCTTTGCAAAATGTGATGCAATTTTTCCGCAACTCTGCTTGTGCCCCGGTCACCGTGCTCTTCTGATTACACGAATCCTCTGAAAAGCAGCCACGTCTGCAGCACGTGGGCTCCCTCTGATAGAGCATGTCATTGTTTACCTTAGGGGTTTTTGTTTGTGTTTCCGTTTGTCATTTGAAGCAAGGGCTCTGCAAAAGTGAAACTCAAAAGTGAAAATTGCCGTCAGCAGCCCGTTTGCCCTCTACTCACTCTTTTTACTTCTTACAGTTTCCCCCTTCTTCCTCTCTTTCCCCTTCCTGCTCTCTTCACCATGTCTGCCTTTTGCAACCCACCCTGTGCAGAGTACAGCACTGCAGGTAAACCGCATGCAAACCACACGTTATGTTTATTCAAATACTGCTGTCAACACCATCGTCACAGCGGTGCAAACATCGGAGCATCCAAAATTCTCTATGTGCTCTCAGCTGGTTGAAGTCCGTTGTGCTGCTGCTAATCTCAATTTCCATCACAGAAATTGAAACAGCCTGCAAATAGCGGTGATAAAAATTCCCTGGGCCCTTCCTAGTAATTGAATACAGTTACAGAAGTATTTAAATAGCATTTCTAAATTTTACAGCATGCAGGTCACTGACTGGAGACGAAAGATATACCTCATTTTGATGTATCTGTATTTAAATTTCATCTTAAAAAGTTCAGCAGTGTGATGTTGGCTTCCAGAGGCAATTAGAGAGCTCTTGGGCCCAGCATCAGATATCCATCAAGAGCTAATTCCTCTACTACAGGAAAGGCATTGAAATCTCTGATATATTTTGCCCATTCTTGGGAGGTATTTAACTTACAGAGAAAAATCAAATTGGGCCTTTTTTATTCTCTAATAATTACAATCAAAATTAAGTTAAAACACCCCTAATATTTGCTGCAAAAGAAAAGTACAAAGCAATCCTTCTTCCCTGCAGTCCAGTCCTGCAGTAAGGGCAACTGTCTTAATTTCATGTATATTTTTATTCTTCAATTTCATTAGCTTATCATAATTCCATGTAGTTAATATAGCACTTTTTAAGAGTTAATGTAGTCATTTTATGTTTGTCTTAACCTTCTCCTAACTGAGACTGCTAGAAAAACTGGTCTTTCAGTTCTAGATCCAGAAGAAAAAACCAGGACACACAGAGCAGTAGCAGAATGCCATCGTACAGAACTTAAGCACCAAGAGCTCACAGAATGCTCTCTAAAGTCTGGGGAAGTTTTATACTCTGCAAAACAGTCACACAGAAAATAAGTTACAAAATGGAAGGAAGAAACTGGGACTTGTGTTTCATACTTCCCAACCGGACCAGGTTTTTTTGTTTGCTTGTTTGCTTGCTTCAAAGGAGAAGATGAATAGAATATCATATAGAAAAAAAACAGCATCATCGTTAGCTTGGAAAAATCTATGGAATCATGCCATTACTGCCACTGGAAAGAAAAAAAAAATAGTTTGCATATATTCAGTCACAAAATTTCCTGGGTTATGATGGCCTAAGTTAATTTTACCTTATTTTAGCAGTGAAAGCAATTCTCCAGTGGCCAGGTTGGGTTTAGTTTACTATAGTTTGTATTGACAACGTGTAGCTTTCCTTTTTTTTTTTTGAATGGATTGCATTATCTGTTGTCCTGGAACACACGAGAGCTACAAGAATCAAAACATGGAATGCTGCCAGGGTCCCAGCCCAAAAACAAAAATCATTGGTCATTACAGGAGTAGAGTCTTGCTAGATGAGTTTAGCTATAAAAGAAAGAACAGGAAGACTAAATAATTGAAAACCAAGGAAGAGAAAGTTTACCTACACAGATTACACTAAAAGAGTACATAAACAAAATCAAGCAGTCTCTAAGACAAAGGAGGAAATGACCTCCAAGAGCAGCACCCAGCTCCTCCCAGGGAAGAGCCTTGACACTCTTTGTGTGTGTGTGAGACATTCTTTGCAGCCTCCCTGCCTCACACAATGGGGTCTGTCCATATGGGGACCCAGAGGGACACTGCAGGAGGGAGCACAATGCCAAAGAAAGAGGGCAGGTAGCAGGAAAATTCTGCTGTGGAACTACATTAACTGTATCACTCAGACTTTCCTGCATTATTCTGGAGTACGAGCAGTAGGAGTATTGCTACCAGGCTAATGTTAATGCATGTTGATTAGTCTGCCTTCAGCTTCTATAGCAGAATGATATGTTTTTTCAAAGAAATGCAACTCTGAATGTTTTAAGGTCCGTACAAATGTTCCATATAAGCAAGCAAACACAAAAAGAACTAACTTGGACACAAAAAGAACTAAAAAGGACTAACTGTCCCTTCCCTTCCCTTCCCTTCCCTTCCCTTCCCTTCCCTTCCCTTCCCTTCCCTTCCCTTCCCTTCCCTTCCCTTCCCTTCCCTTCCCTTCCCTTCCC